>NC_083435.1:30678173-30690673 GCF_020745735.1 Hemiscyllium ocellatum | reverse complement strand
ACACACACTCTCTCTGACATACAGACATACAGACACACACACAGGCACATAGATAGATGTGCATGCACACACAAACACATACACAGACAGATATGCACACAGACACACACACACACACACACACAGACACACGCAAACATACAGACACAAACATACAGACACACACACACACACTCACACACACACATACATAGACAGATGCTCGCAGACTGACACATTTGTTGTTAAAATTCCACAAATGAAAGAGGGAATTGGATTAACTTAACTCTATTGGAAAACGTAACAATGGGTACAGTGCCTGTTACTAATTAACTGTCCCAATCTAATAACATCCCATAAACACACCCCTTGGCAAAAAGGCAACTCCAATAGCAGAAAGAAACCCCCCAGCTCTTGGTTGTAAATGAGAGAGAGAGACCATAGCTTCCACTTCTTCATGATCCTGACAGCAATGAGCTTTACCACACCCAGCCAGGCTGCTACTATTTTTCCAACTTAAAACAAAACCCCAAGGCCTCCCAAGCTGTTTTCTCTCTCGTGGTTCTGGCAGACTGTTCAGTACCTCGGCCTTCAAAGCTCGCTTCGAGACAAAATACATCTCTTAAAGTCGTGTATCATCACACATCCTTTATCAAGTACAGGGACCAGTCCTGTATGCAGAATTCCAGATGGGATCTTCCCAGTGCCTTGTACAATTGCAACAACACCCCCCCCCCCCCCCTCTGATATTCCATACCTTGGCAGTTAAAGCAGCAACTCCATTTTCCCTCCTTTGACTTGAAATGTCCACATCTCGGCCCGGCCCTCAGCCTCCATCCTCCTCCGCTGCTGAAGTATGAACGTGGGACACAGAGGCCTGTTTCCCCCATCATGGGCCCCTGGTCTATACTGGGCCTGGGTCAAGGTTAGAGCCTGGTGGGCCCTGCCATCGTGGGCCCAAGCGAACCCCCCTCCTCAGTCCCTCTGGGAACACTTTAGCGTGGAGTCAATCATAAAGCTGTGGGATCAGATCTGGAGCTTGAAGAGGGGAGAGGAGAGAGGGTACAGGGCAGCATGTGAGCTGTTGTACTCTGACTGACTGACAGCATTACCCCTCCCCTCTCTCTCTCCATCTTTCTCTGTCTCTCTCCCTCCCTCTGTCTGTCTCTCTCTCTCTCTCTCTCTCTCTCCTTCTCTCTCTCTCTGTGTCTCTCTTCCTCTCTCTCTCCCTGTCTCTCTCTCTCCCCCCCGTCTCTCTCTCTGTCTCCCCCTCTCTCTCTCCCTCCCTCTCTCTCTCTCTGTCTCCCTCCCTCTCTCCCTCCCTCCCTCTCTCTGTCTCTGTCTCTGTCTCCCCCTCCCTCTCTCTCTCTCTCCCCCCCTCTCTCTCCCTCCCCCCCTCTCTCTCCCTCTCTCTCTCCCTCTCTCTCTCCCCCCCTCTCTCTCCCTCCCCCCCTCTCTCTCTGTCTCTCTCTTTCTCTCTCTCACCCCCTTTCTCTCTGTCTCTGTCTCTCTCTCTCTCCCCCTCTCTCTCTCCCTCCCCCACTCTCTCCCTCTCTCTCCCTCTCCCTCCCTCCCTCTCTCTCTCTGTCTCTCTCTTTCTCTCTCTCTCTCACCCCCTCTCTCTCTGTCTCTGTCTCTCTCTCTCCCTCTCTCTGTCTCTCTCCACCTCTCTCTCTCTCTCTCTCTCTCTGTATGGCAGTGCCAGCATCGCTGACCCTTGACCCGGGCACGGCCAGCCCCTGGTTGGTGCTGCTGGAGGACCTGACTGGAGCGGCACTGGGTGGCACTCAGAGGCGGGTGGAAGATGGCCCACTCCGGTTCGACCACTCGCCCTGCGTGCTGGCCTCCCAGGGCTTTGCCAGCGGCCGGCACTACTGGGAGGTGGCGGTGCGGCGCCAGGCCGAGTGGGCCGTCGGTCTGACCCGGGAGACGGCCAGGCGCAAGGGCGCCGTCACCCTGTCACCGCAGGACGGCTACTGGGCCGTGTGGAGGAAGAAGGGTGACAACTACCGGGCCCTGACCTCGCCCCCGACCCGGCTGGACCTGGCCGCCCAGCCCGGCAGGCTGGGCATTTACCTGGACTACGAGGGCGGTCAGGTCTCCTTCTACGATGCGGAGCGGACGGCCCACCTGTACACCTTCACCGGCACCTTCACCGAGCGCCTGTACCCCTTCTTCAGCCCCGGCCCTGGTGACGGGCACCGCGGCGCCGCCCTGGTGACCGTCCGCCACCTCAGCTTCTGACCGGGAGGCCTTGCACCCAGACAGGCCTCTCCAGCTCTCACCAGGCCTCAGGATGCAGCAAGTGGGGGTGGGCAGGGAGGTGGTGAGGCCCAGGTTCAAATCCCCGATTCGAGGTGAGGTACGAACCGTGTTTTTTATTTCAGTCTGGAATTTAACAGCGACCCCGTTGCCAGAAAAGCCTGCCTGATCTGCTCTGAAGGGAGGAAATCTGCCATCCTCAACCGGGCCTGGCCTACTCACGGCTCCAAACCCACAGCAAAGCAAAGACTCCCATATGGGCAATTAGCGACGGGCAATAAATACTGGCTTGGCCCACCTCCCATCGACAAATTTTAAATAAGTGTTCTTCACTGCCTAAGGCCTGCACTTTTCTTGGTGGTGGGGGTGGGGAGGCTGCCAAGGTGGGCACAGCAGGGTCCCACCTCTTGCTTTCGAAGGGGAAGTCAGTTGAAGGGTCGCATAGGCCTTGGGGGGCCCCATTTCTGGAAAGTTCCAGAAGGCCCAGCACTTCCTTGCGGCGTCGTGGCCAACCTGGGTCTTGGTTTGAGCACGGTAATCTCCCACAGGCAGGGTGGGGGAGAGGGGGAAGCTACTGGGTGGACGGTCCCCTTCTTCCCCTCCTCATCACTTGGAGTAAAAGCCCTGCCCCCTCCCCTCCCCCGAGGTAACTCGTGATCATCTCCACGTAGACGGCGGAGATCGTGTTTAATATCTCCACCCCCCATCCGCCCCCCCACTTCCCAGAAGGGGAAGGTCAGCTGACCAGGCAGTACTTCCCTTGGCACTGCCGCAGGAACATAGCCCATTGATGTTCAGACTCTCGCTCCTGGTGCGGGCGTCGAACCCGTGACGCTCTGGGTTCGGAGGCAGACTGGCGAGCCATTGAGCCACATTCGACATGCCGCACAGGAGCCACGCCGAACGGTTAAAGAAGTGCATTCTCTCTTGTCCCCGGTCCAAAGGCAGAGGCTCGGCCTGGGCCTAAGCAGGGCCAGGTAGGTTCAAAAGGGGAGCCGTGCAGGACTAATTGGTCCACCTCAGATAGGCCATTGCTCCCAGCAACTGGACCGTCTGGCACAAAACACCTCCTAACCCACAGGCCTTCAGACAGACTCAGTCTCCCAGGCCCTGAGGCACATGTGGCCTCACAGTCCCTGGGCCCTCAGGCAGGATTGACCTCCCAGTCCCTGGGCCCTCAGGCAGCATTGACCTCCCGTGCCCCGGGCCCTCAAGCAGGATGGGCCACCCATGCCCCGGGCCCTCATGTGCAATCTGTTCTGATATAACACAATAGGTCCATTCTCGCAGAATCTCGCGTTATAATACAATCGTGCAATAGCCAAGCCATTTAAACAAACATGGCCAGAATTGTGTTATAGCCAATAGAGGTAAGGAACGGACACCTTCTACAAATAACCATCTGACTTCTTCAATTGCGCTAAAGCCAATTTGCGTTGAAGAACCGAAAATAGTCTCCAATTAACCAAGTGGCTGCCTGCTGTGATCTTCACACCACCAAATGACAGCAGAGGGTTACGTACAGAGTAAAGCCCCCATGGTCTCCCTTAACATAAAAGTGAAGCCCCCTCTACTCCTTTGAAGTGAAAGCTAATGGATCGTGGATGAGAGCTGATAGCGGTGGGGGGGGGGGGAGGGGTTGACAGCAGTGGGCAGGATACGCTTTGTGCAGCCGAGTAAGACAAGAGCTCAGACCAAGCCCAAGGCCGTGCCATCTCGGTGAAGCTCCCGGTCAGTGAAATGTCATGGTTGTGTCAGGCTGGCTCGCTGCTTGCAAGAAACTAGAAGGGCTTTAGAGCAGGCAAAACCGGACGGCAGACCACCAGAACGTGAAGGGGAATTGAGGCACTACGTGATGGAGGGAGTTTCAAAAGCCAGGCCATTGAAAGTGGGGAATGACCCGTGGTTTGCACAGTTTTAATATAATCCTTAGGGTGGGTGGGACAGGAATTGTTGAGAAATCCTGAGGGATCTGTTTTATTACAATCTTTGTTTGATGTGTGATGTAGGATTTTTGACCATCATTTATTTGCCTGTTAACTTTATTTGCCTCATGGTTATTTGGGATATTAGAATATA
The DNA here is from genome assembly GCF_020745735.1 of Hemiscyllium ocellatum. Taxonomy (NCBI): domain Eukaryota; kingdom Metazoa; phylum Chordata; class Chondrichthyes; order Orectolobiformes; family Hemiscylliidae; genus Hemiscyllium; species Hemiscyllium ocellatum. The sequence goes on along the minus strand of NC_083435.1, from coordinate 30,686,353 downwards.
ATCCATATCTATTGAACCTTTTGTTTGAGAATAATATTTGTATGTATGCTTCAACAAGCTTATTTGCAATAAAACCATTCTTTTGTTGATGACAGAAGCCTGTTTGAATGATTTTTTTTCCAGATATCTCTGCAGTTGGCAGTAGCACCTTTGCAAAGTCTGTTGTGTGTGGGCCAAGAGAGAGAAATTGATAGACTCCGTCCATAAGAGCATAAGAAATAGGAGCAGGAATAGGCCATTCGGCCCCTCGTGCTTGCTGCGCTGTTCCTAGGATCGTGGCTGATCCGACATTCCCCACTTTCCTGCCCTTTCTCCCTCTGTTGGCTCCCTGACTGATCAAGAATCTATCTGTCTCAGCCTTAGATATACACACAGACTCTGCCTCCACAGCTCTCTCTGCGGTAAGGCGTTTTAAAGACCCTAGAGAGGAGAAACTCCCCCTCCTCTCAGTTGTGAATTGACGCCCCTTTATACTGAGACTGTTCCCCTCTGGTCCTAGACTCCCCCATGAGGAGTAACATCCTCTCAGCGTTGACCCAGTCAAGCCCCCTTCCAAATCCTGCATGAGATCCTCTCCTCCTCCTCCTCCTCCTCCTCCTCAACTCCAGGGAGTGGGGTCCCAATCTGGCTAACCTTTCACTCCGAAAGACCATCCCTCCCGACCAAGGATCAGCCCGGGGAACCTTCACTGCCTTGCTTCCAGTGAAAGAGCCGAAAAAAGTGAGGACTGCCAAAGCTGGGGATTAGAGTCGGGAGAGTGGTGCTGGAAAAGCACAGCAGGTCAGGCAGCATCCGAGGAGCAGGAAAATCGACATTTTGGACATAAGCCAGTCATCAGGACGGGCTTCCTGATGAAGGACTTTTGCCTGGAACATTGATTTTTCCTGTTCCTCAGATGCTGCCTGACCTGCCATGCTTTCCCAGCACCACTCTCCCGACTCCAGGGAAATAGTACCTTCCCTTAAATAATGGGACTATAACTGCCCACAGGCCTCCAGGTGCAGTCTCAACAGCAGCTTGTAGAGTTGCAGTCAGACTTCCCCAGTGATACACTCCAACCCCCTGGAAGTAAGGGCCATCATGGCAGTAGCCTTCCTGACTACCCACTGCACCCGTGTCCTGGCTCCACTCAGCTGCATGGTGGGACCCACCGAACGGGTCACCTCTCCAGGGAAGAGGAAAGCACAAGGCTTCACCTTTCACTTTTCATACACTCATGTGGCTGGGCCATGGACACAGGGCAGTGATAGAGTACAGGGGGGTCCCCGCTGGAACCCTGAGCCATCCCCCACCCACCCCCACACACAGACACATACACAGACACACACCCCCCCAAACTCACACACACCCCACACACACTCACACACACACCCACACACATACACACTCACACACAGACAGACACACACACACCCACACACAGACACACTCACACACAGACAGACACACACACACCCACACACAGACACACTCACACACCCACAGACCCACGCACACACAGACACACACACTCACACCCCAAACACACACATAGATACACACACACTCACATCCCCCCCACACACACACACACACACACTCACATCCCCCCCACATACACACAGACACACTCACATCCCCCCACACACACAGACACATACACACTCACATCCCAAACACACACACACTCACACCCCCCACATACACACAGACACACACACAAGCACACACAGACACAGACTCACACACATACCCCCCAAACACACACAGACACATACATTCACCCACCCGCCACACACACACACAGACATACACACACGCACACAGACACACACACACTCACACCCCACACACACACAGACACACACACACGCAGACACACGCACCCCCACACACAGACACACACATGCACACACAGACACACAAACATTCACACACACACACACACACATCCACCCACACAGACACACACACATCCACACAGACACATATACATCCACCCACACACACATCCACCCACACAGACACACACACGCACACTCACACAGACATACAGACACAGGCATACAGACACAAACACACACACCCCACACACACACCCTACACACACAGACAGACACACACACACATCCCACACACACAGACATACAGACACAACACACACACACCCCACACACACAGACACTCCCACACACAGACACACACCCCCACACACAGATACACCCACACACTGACACCCACAAACAGGCACCCACACACAGACACCCACATACATCCATACAGAGACACACACAGACAGACACACACATATCCACACACACACACACACACATCTGCACACATCCACACATCCAAACACACACACAGACACACACATCCAACCGACAGACACACACACACACATCCACCCACACACACATCCACCCACACACACAGACATACACATGCATCCACGCACACACATACACATCCACACAGACCAACACACGCACAGACCGACACACGCATCCACACACACACACCCACACGCACAGATCCACATCCACACATACAGAGGCACACACACACCGAGCAAAATAACAGGGGCACAGCCTCTCCATAAAAGGACCAAGATTTACAGGTGTGGATGACATGGGAGACATTGGAGCAGGAGCAGCCCCATTCAGCCCCTCTAACCTAGCCTGCTAATTGATAGTGACACTTTCTCTCTCTCTCTCTCAGCCACCCACCTGAATGCCATTGGATACCCTCATGTAGCTAAAAGGTAATGAGCAAACAGTACAAGGTTTTCCTGTGGAGGACCTGACAATGCATTTGAACAGCCCGTTACATGAAGGAAACTTAACCTTGAAGGGCCCCCTGCTCTAACTATGGGGGTTAGGTAGGTCTGAGCTACAGGGAGAGGCTGAACAGGCTGGGGCTGTTTTCCCTGGAGCGTCGGAGGCTGAGGAGTGACCTTTACAGAGGTTTACAAAATTATGAGGGGCATGGATAAGATAAATAGGCAAAGTCTTTGCCCTGGGGTTGGGGAGTGCAGAACTAGAGAGCATAGGTTTAGGGTGAGAGGGGAAAGATTCAAAAGAGACCTAAGGGGCAACTTTTTCACACAGAGGGTGGTACGTGTATGGAATGAGCTGCCAGAGGAAGTGGTGGAGGCTGGTACAATTACAACATTTAAAAGGCATCTGGATGGGGATATGAATGGGAAGGGTTTGGAGGGATATGGGCCGGGCGCTGATTCCCGGAATGGCAGGTCTGACCGACGGCTGAGTGACCAGGTCGGTGAGGACTCCCTTCACTGGGGTGGAACTGAATCCAGGGAGGGATCCCACAGAAACCTGCAACATTCAAACAGGACTGGTCAAGGTGAACCCATGCTCCCCACCAACCCCTCCTCACACATTAACAGCTCACAGGCGGAATGAGTGGGCAGTGTCAAGCTCCTGTAGTGGTCATCCACAACAAGCTTTCTTGGACTCTTCATGTGGACGCACTGGTTACAAAGGCCTGACAGGCCTTTCCTCAGGCAGCTGAGGAAATTTGGCATGACGACGAATACAATTGCCAACTTTTATAGGTGTGTCACCGAGAGCATTCTGTCTGGATGTACCTGGTATGGCATCTGTACCATTCAAGATCAGAGATGGTTACAGAGAGTGGTGAATTCATCCCGGACAATCACAAAGACCAACCTCCCATCTATAGAATCCATCTACCACTCTCACTGTCAAGGAAAGGCTGCCAGTATTATCAAAGATCCATCCCACCCTGGCAATGTTTTTCTACAACCTCTACCAACGGGGAGAAGGTATAGAAGCCTGAACACATGCTCCAGCCGGTTTCGAAACAGTTTCTATCCTAATGTTGTTAGAATACTGAATGGACTCTCAAACTCCTAACATTCGCCTGTACCTGTGCTTTTGTTTTTGCTGCTGTTTACCTATTATTTACTTATCTACGCTGTTTAACTCTGAGCTGCCTGTATCACTCGCAAAGCAAAGCTCTGCACTGTGTCTCAACGTGTGACAATAAATTCAATTCAATTCAATTCAACACAATTCCCAATGGCCGGCAGATCCTGAATTGTTGGGGGTTGCGGGAACAGCTTACGGATATGGGAGTAGGCTAGAACATGGGAGAAGTGTATTCACCCACAGACCGGGCAGTCCTGCTGGCTTCTCTGTCACTGGGAATGGTCAAGGCCAAACATTGAATGTTTTCAAGGAGGGGTTGGTTTTAGTTCTATGGGAAGGTGGGGTCGGGGGTCGGGGGGCGAGGGGGTGGTGGTGAGCACGAACAGCACTGTATCATCAGGCCTGACCATATCAAATGGCACAGTAGCCTCAAAGGGCTGAATGGCCTAATCCAGCTCCTTATTTTCAATGTTCCTCGGATGACAGTCTAGCGGGGTGGTCAAGGGTCCCCAGTTTGTGCAGCGCGCAGGCCGTGTGGAGATGAAACATGAGGGGGCTATGGGAGATGCAGGAAGGTGTAGGAGAGGTCAAGGGTCAGGAGAGGCTGGGGAGTGTGGGGGAAGGGGTTGGGAAGGGGAGGGGTTGGGGCCGAGTTGTGCGGAAGAGGTTGAAGGGGAGAGGTCTCGGCTCAGCGGGAGAGGTTGACGGGGTGAGTGGGTGTTGTTGGGGGTTGGAGGGGGAAGGTTGAGGGGGAGAAAATGAGATCAAGGATGGGGGGGAGGGGTCAGGGTGAGGTATGGGGTCAGAGGGTGGAGGAAAGGTCGAGAGGAAGAGGTCAGGGTCAGGGGGTGGTAGAGAGGTCGAGGGGGCGAGGTCCGGGTCAGAGGGTAGGGGAGAGGCCGAGGAGGAGAGGTCAGGGTCAGAGGGTGGTAGAGAGGTCGAGGGGACGAGGTCAGGGTCAGAGGGTGGGGGAGAGGCCGAGGAGGAGAGGTCAGGGTCAGAGGGTGGTAGAGAGGTCGAGGGGGCGAGGTCAGGGTCAGAGGGTGGGGGAGAGGCTGAGGAGGAGAGGTCAGGGTCAGAGGGTGGTAGAGAGGTCGAGGGGGCGAGGTCAGGGTCAGAGGGTGGGGGAGAGGTCGAGGGTAATAGGTTAGGATCAAAGGGTGGGGGAGCGGACAAGGGGGAGAGGTCAAGGGAGAGAGGTCAGGGGGTGGGAGAGGTCAAGGGGGAGAGGTCAGGGTCAGAGGGTGGGGAGAGGTCAGGGTCAGAGGGTGGGGGAGAGGTCAAGGGGGAAAGGTCTGGGGTCAGGTCAAGGGGAGAGGTCAAGGGGGAGAGGTCAAGAGGGAGAGATCTGGGGTCAGGTCAAGGGGAGAGGTCAAGGGGGAGAGGTCTGGGGTCAGGTCAAGGGGAGAGGTCTGGAGTAAGGTCGAGGGGAGAGGTTGAGGGGGAAGAAGTTGAGGGAGAGAGGAGGTTGGGGGGAGGGGAGTTTTTGCACCCCATCCACTACCTCCAACACCGACACTCAGTCACAGTGGTGTGTACCGTCCACAAGGTGGACACCACATCGATTTTCTCAGGCTCCTCCAACAGCAGTGTCCATCGCCATGGTTACCTAGATCAGGCATCCTGGGGACATCAGGTACACCACCCCTGCCCCTCCTGCAAACCACTCACCATCCAAAAAACACAATCAAAGGATCTTCAGCTGGTTGGGAGGATCCCATGTCGGAGCAGGGGAAATGCTAAGTGATAGTTAACAACGGGACACAGGGATTGGCTGAGGAATCAAACCGGGGAGCCCCGCCTCCCTGCTTAGGCCGGGACCTTTAAAGGCTCCCATTGGGGAAGGCTTCTGTTTGACTGAGTTACTCCTGGGGGGGGTAGGGTTGGCAGAGCAGAGTGTGTGCCAGGCAGGTGGGCACTGGGAGCCAGCATGGCTCTAGCCTGGGCCCATGTCAGCTTCACAGAGGAGTTGCAGTGCCCCATCTGCCTGGAGGTGTTTACCGACCCGGTCATCCTGCCCTGCGGCCACAACTTCTGCCGGCGGTGCGTGCAGGAGTGCTGGCAGCGCCAGGTGCCGGGGCGGTGGTGGTGCCCGGAGTGCCGGGAGGCGATGGGTCAGGAAGGCCCGCTGCGGCCCAACCAGGTGGTGCAGGAGATGAGCGAGGAGGCCCGCTCGCTGGCCGGCCTGTACTGCCAGCAGCACGGCCTCCGCTACAAGCTCTTCTGTGACACTGACCTGCAGCTGATCTGTGTGAGCTGTCGGGACAGTCCCAAACACCAACAGCACCAGGCCAGCCCTGTCCAGGAGGCCGCCCAGTTCTACAAGGTACTGCCCCACCTCGACTCTCTTTCGCGCCCCCCCCCCAGCCCACGGCTGCCATCCCCACATCCTCTCTCTTTCACATCCCCCTCACCCTTGCTCTTGGCTGTCTCACCCCTCAGCCCCCCCTTTCCCCCTCCTCAACCTTGGCCGCTCCACTGCCTCCCCTTCCCCCTGACCCTCCCAGGTTACTCTGGGGTCACCCACCTCCCCCCTCACTTTGTGTTCCCACAGGAGAAGCTGCAGGAGGTGATCACTTCCCTTCAGGACCAAGCCAGCGCCTTTACCGCCTTCCTCAGCGTCGAGGAAGACAAGATCTCCACCGTCAAGGTAGGCCCCTGGGGACCTTTCGGCTCTCTTCAGTCCGAGATCGGGCTTGGTCTTCCTACGGACTGCGTCTCCGGTTAGAAACACTGGGGCCTGTCGATGTGAGCAGGCCCGCTGCAGCTTAATAAAGCAGGGGGAGAGAAATGGGGCCTGTCGTGAGCGGCGTTAACAAAAGGTTTTTCTGATTGACCTGCCCGTCCCGCAGACAACGGGGAAAACACGGCAGCCATTTACTGCCCAGCAAGCTGCCACAAGCAACGATAGAGGAGGCCGTTTAATACCATCAGGGCTCACCTCATCCCAGGCCTCAACTCCAGTTCCCGCCCACTTCCCACTAATCCCAGGATGATGACGTCAGCGTGTACGCGGGGGCATAACTACAAATTGAGGGGTGATAGATTTAAGACAGATGTCAGAGGCAGGTTCTTTACTCAGAGTGGTTAAGGGCGTGGAATGCCCTACCTGCTAATGTAGTCAACTCAGCCACATAAGGGAGATTCAAACAATCCTTAGATAAGCACATGGATGATGATGGGATAGTGTACGGGGGGACGAGCTGAGATTAGTTCACAGGCCGGTGCAACATCGAGGGCTGAAGGGCCTGTTCTGTGCTGTATTGTTCTATGTTCTCTATATGTTCTCACCTCCGGTGGGACTTAAACCTGGATCACCTGGTCCAGAGGTGTCTTTTAATGACACCAGTACGGCTTATGTCAATGATTGTCAGCTACAGTTCAGCACTTCAGGGTCTGAACTGCAAAGGTTATGGCTAAAAGCTGCAGAGCAAGGCTTTAAGAACGAACATTAAGTGTTTCCTTACTGTTGGAGTTTCTTTCATGTGTGAATTATACGACGCACCTTATTTCTTTGCCACTTCCCCTGTGTAGAAGAATGCGGAGTCGCTGCGGGTACACGTCAGGGAGCAGTTTGAGCAAATGCACAGCTTCCTCCGCGAGAGAGAAGCCGGTTTGACCCAGGAGCTGGCTGAGCACGAGGCCTCCGTTCTGAGGCTGATCCGGGAGAACCTGCAGACTGTCCAGCTGGGGCTGTCGTCGCTGAGCGCTCGGTTAGCCGAGCTCACCAAGCACCAGGCCCAGGGCGACGACGTCGAGTTCCTGAAGGTAGGAGAAAGACGTGGGGCTGGCAGCAGGCCGCGATTGCTGGGGAGCCGATCCCCTGTGACCGCGACCTGAAGTTACTCCCCTTCACTGGCCTAACACAATCTGTCCGGGAGTGTGTCTCGGGAGACTTTGGAATCCGGTGTCGGAGACCAGGCCATCGGATTGGGTTTTAAGGAGCATCTCGGGAGGGATGAGTCCATGCAGAATTCAGGGGCTTGGCAATGGGAGGGCTGCAGATGCTGGAGATTAGTCTAGATCAGAGTGGTGCTGGAAAAGCACAGCAGGTCAGGCAGCATCCGAGGAGCAGGAGAATCGATGTTTCAGGCAAAAGCCCTTCATGATCCTGACTATAATCTATATTGACTGGTCCAACAGGTTTTGGGAAGCACTAGCTTTGAGTGCAGCTCCTTAAATCACCTGATGGAGGAGCGATGCTCCGAAAGCTAGTGCTGGCAAATGAACCTGTTGGACTATAACCCGGCGTTGTGATTTTTAACTTTGTCCACCCCAGTCCGACAC
>NC_083435.1:30645673-30673173 GCF_020745735.1 Hemiscyllium ocellatum | reverse complement strand
CCACAATCTCCCTGGCTCTGCGGGGGTTTCCTCTGGGTGCTCCGGTTTCCTCCCATAATCCAAAGATGAAGGGTGGTTTAGCCATGGGAAATTGCCCGTAGTGTCCAGGGATGTGGAGGTGAGGTGCATTAGTCAGGGGGAAATACAAGGGTCTGGGTGGGATGCTGTTTGGAGGGTCAGTGCGGACTGGGTGGGCCGAATGGCCTGTTACCACATTGCGGAGATTCTATACTGAGATCTTCTATACTATTCCGACAGGACCAGACAGGATAAACACAGGGTGTTCCTGAGGATGGGGTGAGTCCAGAAGCAGGGCTCCCATTTTAAGGAGAAACCCTTCAGAACTGAGATGTGGGGATATGCCTCACTCAGAGGCTGGTGAACCTACTGCCATGGGAAATGGTAGCGCAAACATTGTGTTTTCAAGCCGGTAGATAAAGGTGTTGGGGCTGAAGGGATTTTGGGTGGTTGCAGGATTTGGATATTGCACTCGATCTGCCATGATGGTGGTGGTGGTCCGGGCCCAAGCAGGGGGAGGTCTCACTCCTATCTTTTGTTCCGATGGGGCTTCCTCCTCTGCGTTCCCTGTGAAGGAGGGAGCTGCTTGCTGAGTAACTGTTGTACCCTGTGTCTAGGAAAGCCCGGTTGTTCACCATGTGTCAATCGCCCATTTTTTTTTTAAAACCATTCCCCCAAGTTCCCCTTATTTCCATTCTTCCCTGAGGCTCGGCTGCCCATCCCTCGGTTGCCCTTCAGGTGGCGCCACCTTGTACCGCTGTGCCTAATGATGAGTAAAGGTCGTGTTGAGGTTAAAATCTGATCAGCCATGGCCTTACTGTAGGGTGGGGGTGAGGAGCAGGCTCCAAGGGCCTGTGTTCATTCCTTGCCCATACGATGGGCTGAATGGCCACAGCTTGGGCTGGGATACAGGGATCACCAACCTTTTAGTCATGGGACAATGGTATCCATTTATTGTCCATCCCCAATTGTCCAGAGGGCAGTTAAGTCAACCCCATCGCGGTGGGTCTGGAGTTGTATGTAGGCCAGACCAGGTAAAGATGGCAGATTCCCTTCCCTGAAGCACATTAGGGAACCAGGTGGGGGTTTTCGGACAATCAACAATGATCATTAGACTCTTAACTCCAAATTATTGTTCAAATTAGACCAGCCACTGTCTTACTGGGAATGCAGGGAGAGACACAGTGAGATCACTTGAAGGTCAGGTTGGGTTGAGGGATGGTAGGTGGAGTTTAATCTGCATAAATGTGAGGAATCGCAATTTTGGAAAACAAATTTAAAAAAAACAAAAATAAAACAAATCTAAAAGTAATGTTGTGGAACAGAGGTTTAGGGGTTCAGGTACCTAATGCTTTGAAGTTTGTGACAGGATGGTTAAGAAAGTATTGAGCACGCTTGCCATCATTGCTCAGAGCTTCAGTGCAGGAGTAGGGAGGTCATGTTGATGTTGTACGGGACACTGGTGAGGCCGCTACTGAAATACTGCCACGTTGTGGTCGCCCTGTTATAGGCAGGGTATTAAACTGGTGGGGGCTCGGAGAGAACTTACCAGGATGTGGCTGGGAATGGAGAGCTTGAGTTGAAAATAGGCTGGGACTGTTTTCACTGGAGTGTAGGAGGTTTAAGAGGTGACCTTATCGAGGTTTATGAAAGCACAGGGGTGTAGGGTTTCAAGACTACAGGCCACATTAAGGTGAGGGAAGAGTTCTTTTTAAAAAAAAAAGACAATACGGGCAACTTTTTTCACCTGCATGGAATGAACTGCCAGAGAAAGTGGTGGGTGCAGATAGTTTCGAAGACATTTGGATAAGTACACAAAGTAAGAAATAATTGAAGGGGTATTGGTCAACCTCAGGCAGGTGGGTCTGGTTTAATTTGGGATTAGGGTTAGTCTGGACAAGTTGGGCCGAAGGGTCTGTTTCCATGCTGTATGACTCTGTCCTTTTTTCTCCCCTTTCTCTCTCCTAGTCCCCGAGGCTCTGACGCTGGACCGGGGCTCGGCCCACCAGCGCCTCCTGGTGTCCGAGGACCTGACCCACGTCCGGCTGACCGACAGCAACCAGCAGCCGCAGGGGCCGGAGCGCTTCGGGCCCTGCGTCAACATCCTGGCGGCGCAGGGCTTCCAGTCGGGCAGGCACTACTGGGAGGTGGAGGTGGGCACCAAGACGGCCTGGGACCTGGGGGTGGCCCGTGAGACGGTGCGCAGGAAAGGCCGCATCACCCTGTCACCGGTGGACGGCTACTGGACGCTGTGGCTGCGGGATGGCGACCAGTACAAGGCCCTGGACTGGCCGGCCGTGCCACTGGCCCCCAGCGCCCGGCCCAGGAAGGTGGGCGTCTACCTGGACTTCGAGGGCGGCCAGGTCTCCTTCTACAACGCCGACGACATGACCCACCTGTACACCTTCAGGGACACCTTCAGCGAGCGCCTCTTCCCCTACTTCAGCCCCTACCTGACCAGCTGTCCCGGCAACGCGGAGGGCATTCGGCTGTGCACGCCAAAGCTGTAACCTCTACCAGCACCGCCACCCCCCACCCCACCTTGGCAGAACCTCCACGTGGTTGTGACTGCCTCCTTTCACCAGACTGACCCCCTCTGACCTCATTCCGTGACATTACTGTATCTGCCCCTTCACCAGCCTGACCCCCCCCACTGTGACATTACTGTATTTGCCCCTTGACCTGCCTGAACTCACTGACTAACCCCTACCATTGTGACTATTTCTGTATTTGCTCTATTAAAATGAGTCATAGCTTGGATGCGCAGAGTGATGGCAACTTTATTGCGGGCACCATAGGTTATAGAATCCCCTACACTGTGGAAGTAGCCATTCAGTCCACTGGGTTTGCACTGCCTGTGCATCTCTCCACAATAGTGATAATTTCTCACATCTTTGGACTGTGGGAGGAAACCGGAGCACCCGGAGGAAACCCACGCAGACACGGGGAGAATGTGCAAACTCCACACAGACAGTCACCTGAGGCAGGAATCGAACCCAGGTCCCTGGCGCTGTGAGGCAGCAGTGCTAACCACTGAGCCACCGTGCTGGCTGTGTTGGTCATTTTGAGACTCTCCTGCCTGTTTGGTCAACTTTGACAGTCTGACCTTTCCCCCTTCCCCTCTCCTCCTTCCCCCTTTGGATTTCTGCCTTGGAAGCCAGGAGCAGGAGTGAGGCCATTTGTGAGCTAGCTCCAACATGATTGTAGAGATGTGACCCATCACCACCCTCAGGGTAAGAACAAAAGGGCAGTGACAGCGAATCAAATGATGGACGCTTTAGTTCCTTAAACTGGAGGAAGTGTGGTGACACTGAGGGGGAAAGGGGTAATGCTGTAGAGGAGGCCATGCCTATTATAGGTTCTGTCGCCTCCCCCATTTTAATGTGGTAGAGCCCAAGTTATTATTCAAATAGCCTCATGGTCATAGTCCATTATTTGAAGGCTCCCGAGGGATGAAGAGACAAGATTTTAATAAATGACAGATTATATAAGGCAAAACAGAACATTTATCAAACAAAGTCGGTCGTTGCAGTATTGCACTGGGGCCTGTTGCTTCAGTGACCTCATCACTGGAGAGGGCAGAGGTCAACGTGAAGTCAAGTGATGCCTCCTGTCGTAGGATTGGCTGGTGTTTCTCCATACTGTGGTGGTGGAGTGGGTTGTTGTGGGTCAGGGAGACAGGGAGGAGATCGCTGGCTTCCAGTTCAGTGATTACAGCCTGTCTCACTGCCCGAGCGCTGGATCAGACCATGAGTGCTTGGAAAGGAACTTCTCAATGGGACACTTCAACATGGTCTCCGCCAAGGGAACTTGCCTCACCTAAAACAGGTGACAGGCTAAGATGGCTGCCTGACCAATCCACAATAGGACTGGTTCCAGTTTCACATTAGGCACTAGCATTCCAGACAGGGCTCCGTGGTCCTCTGCATCCCCACCTTGAGAATCTCAGTGAAGCTGCTCATCGGCTGGCTATGACTCACTGTAATCTGTATGGAGTTGGCAGTTGGCTGGTCAGGTAACTTTTAAACAGCCATGTCTTTGGGTGATTGTCCAGTGACAGTCAGATGGATCCCTGCCCTGCCCCCCCCCCCCAAATTGTTTCACCATGGCAACAGGCAGCCACACCAACTCAGCCTGCCTGCCTACCACTATACTCATTGTACAGCCAAATTAAATCCTTCAGGTCAGCCCAGTGGTTCCTATACAGTCTGTGGTATAACCAAGCCCAGACTTGGCGTAATCTGTTCTAGAAACTGCACTTGCAGCTAAAACAAGAGACTTGGCCATTTATTAACAATATAGTAATGTTATCAGAGCAAAATGCCTATGATTTTCAACCCAATAATCTTTGTTTTCCTCCAGTCATGTGAAAGACAGACAAACAGTTTGGAACTTTCAGAGGAAGTCACTCTTATTTGAGTTTCTGGTCCATGATCTTACAATAATTGATGATGAAAGGTCAGGCAGGGAATTTCCAAGCCTTCATGGTGTAATGTCACAGTTGTTAGAAAACACTGTCCAAAACTCAAGCATCTCCCTGGAAGATTCCCCTATGGTTTCCTAGTTAGCATTCACTGAGTCTCTTCCAGACTTGCGAGAACCAATTTCCAGGCACTAGTCTCACCAAAGGGCAACTATCTCTGCTATCTATTTAAGCACGCTGTCACTGCACAGTCAAAATATCTACAGGGCATGTCTTAACGAGAATTGACCTGCAATTAACTTGCAGACTCGGTATCACAAAGAAACAACAGGGCCTGTTCATTCCTTTTCTATTCACAAGCGGCTGACCACAGCCCAAAGGTCATCTTCAGCTCACAGCTCCAAAACAAAAATGATTTTACTAAACCTCAGTTGTAAAGACAAAACCTAGCAATCAGCCCCTTGACAACTCTACACCAAGGGTGTGATACAAAGTACTGGGGATCAGAAACAGATTGCTGGAGAAACTCAGCAGGTCTGGCAGACGTATGTAGAGAGGACAGAGTTAAATTTTCAAGTCCAGTGATGCTTCTTCAGAATGGTGTACGCCTGGGACTGACGTACAGGGACCAGATGGGTGTCAGGTACAGGAATCAGACAGGTGAGCAGCTAGCTCTGAGATGTACTGGACCTCCGAATGTCATGATGCTATTTGTGGGAGCTTGCTGTGCACAAAATGTCCATCGGAGTTTCCCACATTACAACGGGGTTACCGTTTCAAAGGGGCTCCTGTGGCTGACAAATGCATCAGCTCACGAGCGGGGGGTTTCAGAAGCCGGGTCACTGGAATCGCAACGTCCCTCTCTCTCTCTCTGCGGAGCCAGACGCACACGCTGTGTTTCTCCGTTACACTGTTTCCACCTCGGCCATCGATCGTCTGACCAGAAATGGCGGGCCGCAGCTCAGGATGCCTGCGGCTCCATCGGCGCGCCCCCTTCAAAGTCTACTTCCCGAACGGGAACATGTCCAGACTCTTCCCCCGGCTGTTCCCGAGGGGCTGGGTAGGGGAGGCGGAGGGGCTCTGCGTTCGTCTGCCAGTCGTAAGGCCCCGGGCAGAAGAAGGGGTACACCCTCTCTGAGAAGTTGGCCACAAAGGTGTGGAGGTGCAGGCGCCTCTCTGCGTCGAAGAAGGACAGGCGCCCCTGACTATACCGGAGATAGACTCCCACGACCGTAAGTTCCGGGCCCAGCTCCACTGGCTGGGGTTGGGGGGACCAATCCACCGCCTGGTACTCTGTCCTGCCCAGGCGGGACAGACTCCAGTGCCCAGCGTTGGGCACCCCTCTCACCTTGGCCTTCCTGTTGACCGACTGGGTGGCTAGGCCCAGGTCCCAGGCCTCCTTGCGGCCTACCTCCACCTCCCAGTAGTGCTGGCCGGAGGAGAAGCCCCGTGAGGCCAGGACGCAGTGACTGATCTGGAACCTCTCGGGGTTATCGCGGACCCCCGCCTGGCGGGCTTCACCATCCTGGACGCTGGTCCCGGACTCCATCAGAACCAGCCAGGGGTTCGCGGTGTCTGGGTCCAGCGTCAGAGAGACTGAAGTGGAGGGGATGGAGATAGAGAAAGAGAATATGAAGGAAAATATTAGATACAACTTCACGGCACACATCTTTTCTTTGAATAAAAACAAAAAACTGACAGAGCAACCTGAAATATCAGAATTAGGCCATTCGGCCCATCGAGTCTGCTCCGTCAATCGATCATGGCTGATATGTTTCTCAATCCCGTTCTACCCAGTGACCCTTGCTCCCCTTCACCAAACAGGCACCTCTCGATCTCTGTTTGACATACACTCTCAGAGACCTGCTTTCCACAGTCCTCTGTGGTGATGAGGCTACAGAGAACAGGAAGATCCCACTGTTGGTGCCCAATCTCGAAAGTCCGCTGTTTCCTCCGATCCACATGTCGGAGATTTACAGCACAGGCCTTAACGGTTATTAGAGAGCCTGCTTCTACCAGTCTGCCTCTCAGAACAGACCCCATCTTGACAACACTGTTGACCAGCTTACACAGTCACGATGGGCTGAATGGCCTGACTCCGTACCATGTGTGATTCTGTGGACCAGCTACTTTTAAAAAAACAAAATGCTGTCACCTCTGAACCTCATGTTGATTCTTTTGCCTGCAATTGGTGCCCTTTGGTCATTGACCCTCCTGGAATTCCAGGGCTTTTTTGTAACATTGCCTGCAATTCAGGTCTCTCTGCTACAGGAAGGGTGTTGTGAGACTTGAAAGGGTTTAGAAAAGATCATGATCGACGATGCAACAGCCCAGATGGCCTCCTTCTTCAAGGACCGCAGATTCCCCCCAGACGTGATCGACGATGCCCTCCACCGCATCTCCTCCACTTCCCGCTCCTCCACCCTTGAGCCCCGCTCCTCCAACCGCTACCAGGACAGAACCCCACTGATTCTCACCTACCACCCCACCAACCCCCATATATAGCGTATCATCCGCCGTCATTTCCGCCACCTCCAAACGGACCCCACCACCAGGGATATATTTCTCTCCCCTCCCCTATCAGCGTTCCGCAAAGACCACTCCCTTCGTGACTCCCTCGTCAGATCCACACCCCCCACCAACCCAACCTCCACCCCCGGCACCTTCCCCTGCGACCGCAGGAAATGTAAAACTTGCGCCCACACCTCCTCCCTTACTTCTCTCCAAGGCCCCAAGGGATCCTTTGATATCCGCCACAAAATCACCTGCAACTCCACACATATCATCTATTGCATCCGCTGCACCCGATGTGGCCTCCTCTATATTGGGGAGACGGGCCGCCTACTTGCAGAACGCTTCAGGGAACACCTCTGGGACGCCCGGACCAACCAACCCAACCACCCCGTAGCTCAACACTTTAACTCCCCCTCCCACTCCACCGAAGACATGCAGGTCCTTGGACTCCTCCATCGCCAGACCATAACAACACGACGGCTGGAGGAAGAGCACCTCATCTTCCGCTTGGGAACCCTCCAGCCACAAGGGATGAACTCAGTTTTCTCCAGTTTCCTCATTTCCCCTCCCCCCACCTTGTCTCAGTCGATTCCCTTGAACTCAGCAACGCCTTCCTAATCTGCAACCTTCTTCCTGACCTCTCCGCCCCCATCCCACTCCGGCCTATCACTCTCACCTTGACCTCCTTCCACCTATCACATCTCCATCACCCCTCCCCCAAGTCCCTCCTCCCTACCTTTTATCTTAGCCTGCCTGGCACACTCTCCTCATTCCTGATGAAGGGCTCTGGCCCGAAACGTCGAATTTCCTGTTCCTTGGATGCTGCCTGACCTGCTGTGCTTTAACCAGCAACACATTTTCAGTTTTGACAAGGATGTTGCCAGGGTTGGAGGGCTTGAGCTACAGGGAGAGGCTGAACAGGCTGGGGTTGATTTCCCTGCAGTGTCGGAGGCTGAGGGGTGACCTTATAGAGGTTTACAAAATCTTGAGGGGCACGGATAGGATAAATAAACAAAGTCTTTTCCCTGGGGTCGGGGAGTCCAGAACTAGAGGGCATAGGTTTAGGGTGAGAGGGGAAAGATATAAAAAGGGGCAACTTTGCCACGCAGGTGGTGTGTATATGAGATAAGCTGCCAGAGGAAGTGGTGGAGGCTGGTACAATTGCAACATTCAAGAGGCATCTGGATGGGTATATGAATAGGAAGGGATTGGAGGGATATGGGCCGGGTGCTGGCAGGTGGGACTAGATTGGGTTGGGATATCTGGTTGGCTTGGACAGGTTGGACCGAAGGGTCTGTTTCTGTGCTTTACATCTCTATGACTCTCTGAGCATTTTGGACATACAGAAACATAGAAAATGGAAACAGGAGTAGGCCAATTGGCCCATCAAGCCTGTTCTGCCATTCAATATGATCACTGGCCGATCATCCTGTTCTGCTTACACCCCCATTCCCTTTGATCCCTTTAGCGTTAAGAACTATACAGAACTTCTTCTTGAAATCACTCAATGTTTTGGCTTCTGCCACGATCCACAGCTTCCCCAATCTCTGGGTGAAGACTTTTGTCTCATCTCAGTTCTGAATGGCCAGTCCCTTATCCTTAAACTGGGACCCGCCCTCCCCCTTCCCCCCCCACAACCTCCTCCCCTGGTTCTGGGCTGCTCTGGTCATTGGGAACACCCTTCCTGTGTTCACCCTGTCTAGTCCTGCTTGAAGTTTGTTGGTTTCTATATGAATTCCCTTCAACTTTTCTAGACTTCACCCCCAGGGCATCAATGTGGACTTCAGCAGTTTCCTCATTTCCCCTCCCCCCCACCTCACCCCAGCTCCAACCTTCCAACTCAGCACCGTCCCCATGACCTGTCCTGCCTATCTCCCTTCCCACCTACCCACTCCACCCTTCTCTCTGACCTATCACCTCCATCCCCACCCCCATTCACCAATTGTCCTCTATGCTGCTTTCTCCCCCCGCGCCCCCCCCCCCCCCCCACCCTCCTCTCATTTATCTCTCCACCCTTCAGGCTCTCTGCCTCTATTCCTGAGGAAGGGCTTTTGCCCGAAGCGTCGATGTCGCTGCTCCTCAGATGCTGCCTGACCTGCTGTGTTTTTCCAGCACCACTCTGATCTAGACTCTGGTTTCCAACATCTGCAGACCTTGTTTTTACCTTCACTGAAAATAGTCCCGAATGATTTCAGTCTCTCTCCACACATCAACGCTGCCATCCCAGGAATCAGTGTGGTTAAATTCTCTTGCACTCCCTCGATGGCCAGAATATCCTTCCTCAGGTGGGGAGACTGAAACTGTGCACATGCTCTCTCACTCACACACACACACACGCACAGACACACGCACAGACACACACACACAGACACACACACACACGCACAGACAGACACAGACACACACACACACACCCCCCCACACACACACACACAGACACACGCACAGACACACACCCACACACACACAGACACCCACACACACACACAGACACACACACACAGACACACACACACACAGACACACACACATCCACACACACAGACAGACACATACACATCCACACACACACCCACAACACACACACAACACACACACACATATATCCACACAGACACACACATCCACACACACAGACACATACACATAGACACACACACATCCACACACACTGACAAAGAGAGAGAGACACACACAGACACATACATGCAAACACACACACACACACAGACACACAGAGACACATACACACATACAGACATAACACACACACACACACACACACAGACAGACAGACACACACACACACACATCTCTAATGTCCCTGGCGTGGCGAGGCAGCAGTGCTAACCACCAAGCGGCCGTGCTGCCCTGGATCTGTCCTCAAATGTTTTGTTACAGCACCAAGGAGGCCCTTCGGTCCATCGTCTCTGCACTGGTCCATCTATTCTAACCCTGTTGTCCAGCACTCGGTCCCCTCCTTGGCCATTGCACGTCATGGTTAAATTTCTTTTTGATTTGTTCTCAGGATGTGGGCGTCGCCAGCGAGGGCTGACATCGCTGCCCGTCCCACACAGACCTTGGGAAGGAGGGATGTGATAGCACTGGAGGGGGTGCAGAGGGAGATTGGACGGGGCGGGGTCGTGTGGCCTGGAGAGTCTCAGTCATGCAGGGAGATTGGACAGACTGGACAGACTGCAGCACAGCTGTTCGGCTCATCGGGGATGGTCAGAAACAAGCGCCTAACAGGAACAGAGGAGACCGAGAGGGGCCATGATGGAGATGAACACAATTATGGGAGTAGAGACAGGATAGACAGGAACAAGCCTGCACCCCCTCTCCCCGCCCCCACCTTTATGGGGGGATTAATGACCAGGGAAGGCAGATTTAAGGGGTGAAAGGTTTAGACCACACGAGGAAAATGTCTTCCACCCAGACAATGGTGGGAATCCTCACAACAGTGAAGGAGGAGTTAGACCTGTGCCTTGGGGATTCCAAGGTATGGGCCAAGGGCTGGGATTAGGATTGTGAGGTGCTTGCTCCTGACTGGCACAGATGGGCCAAAGGGCCAGCGCCGCAAACCTGGATGACCAGAAGGTGGCTCTGAGACACCTTCTCCAATGGGTTGGACTATCCCACTTGGTCATGTCCCAGTGGGCTTCAAACGCCAACCACGTGACCAAAGGATTCCCTACAGTGTGGAAACGGGCCCTACAGCCCAACAAGTCTACAGCGACCCTCCCACCCAGACCCACTCCCCCACCCTAATACTCTACACGTACCCCTAACCTACACATCCCTGTACATTACGGGCAGTTTAGCACGGCCAATCTACCCCAAGCTGCACACCTTAGGACTGTGGGAGAAAACCGGAGCACCCGGAGGAAACCAGGGCACCCGGAGGAAACCAGGGCACCCAGGGGAAACCAGAGCACCCAGAGGAAACCAGGGCACCCAGAGGAAACCAGGGCACCCAGAGGAAACCAGAGCACCCAGAGGAAACCAGGGCACCCAGGTGAAAACCAGGGCACCCAGGGGAAACCAGGGCACCCAGGGGAAACCGGAGCACCCGGAGGAAACCAGGGCACCCGGAGGAAACCAGAGCACCCGGAGGAAACCAGGGCACCCGGAGGAAACCAGGGCACCCAGGGGAAACCGGAGCACCCAGGGGAAACCCACGCAGCTACGGGATGCTGTGGGTCTGATGACACATCTAGGACAGAACCTCGATGGCAGATTTCCTTTCCCAAAACAGGGGGGTTTCATGATTCGTTACTGGGATTTTCTGTTTTAAAGAAAGAATCTCGTCATTAATCGAATTGAAACATCCCCTAGTCGCCGTGGTGGGATTTGAACACGTGCTTGCAGAAAGGTGGCCCAGGATTCGGGAATTTCCAGGTCAGTGACACAGCCACCATGCTGGGTGTGTGCCCTGAGGGACTGTGGTGAGAAGGATACAGACCAGAGTCGCTCCTTTGCGACGTGACCAGCTCTCCCTCCTTAATGTCACAGCAAAGCGATGCGCATGAACATCTCCCACCCCCCCTCCCTGCGCCTCACTCACTCACTCAGTTCTAACAGATTCCACCACTCACCTGTGTAACTCTGAATCCGACTCCATTCTGCAAGACAGAATTTCAAACAATTAAATAAAATTAACATCGCCCTGGGCCACTTACAGCCGTTCTAAAGCCAGCTGCGCAACAAGGTGGATTTATCAGAAACGTGAACAAATCTTACCTGTCTCACTAACACGGAACTGAGCACGAGGGAGAAAATCTGCAAACATTGAGAAAGAGAAAAATAAAGTCTGAGTGAGCTGTGCTGTGATGAAGACCAGCCAGACAAGGTCAGAGGTCACACCAGCCTGCAGCCTAACAGGTTTATTTCAAATCACAAGCTGCTCCTTCGTTCTGAGAAAATAGATTTACAAATTTGGAGTCTCATTCCTTCGAATGTCAGTGATTGTTCAAGATACTGAACCAACATTTAAATCTTTTTCTCATTTTTAACATTTCAGTCTCTGACTCATCTCTCTTAATGTTATTCTTTCCATTTATGTTGTGTTCTGCACATAATTAGGTATTGAACGACACATTTCAGCTCCGATCAGGTTGAGCTCCTGTCTGTACCTCACTGGTGATTTCCCTGTCTGGCTGTTGCTTGTACTTCCCAAGCTATCACTGCCTGCTGTCAAAACTCCCTCCGAACAGTCACGGCCTACACTGCAAAGTCTGTGACAGATAAAAGGACAGTGAACAGCAAATACTGTCACTGGTGGCTCTCAGCTGTTTGTCAGGACAGTGTAGAGGGAGCTTTACTCTCCATCTAACCCCGTGCTGTTCCTGTCCTGGGAGTGTTTGATGGGGGGACACTGTAGAGGTAGCTTTACTCTGTATCTCACCCTGTGCTGTCCCTGTCCTGGGAGTGTTTGATGGGGTGCAGTGTAGAGGGAGCTTTACTCTGTATCGAACCCCGTGCTGTCCCTGTCCTGGGAGTGTTTCATGGAGGACAGTGTAGAGGGAGCTTTACTCTGTATTTAACCCTGTGCTGTCCCTGCCCTGGGAGTGTTTGATGGAGATAGTGTAGAGGTAGCTTTACTCTGTATCTAACCCCGTGCTGTCCCTGCCCTGGGAGTGTTTGATGGGGGGGCAGTGTAGAGGGAGCTTTACTCTGTATCTAATCCCGTGCTGTCCCTGCCCTGGGTGTATTTGGTAGAGGAACATTTCAAAGTGTACAGTTGGCTTTACTCCATTCCTACCCCAGTACTCTACCTGTCTGAGGCATGTTAGATGGGGACAGGGGACAGGACTGTGTACTGTCAGTGTAAAAGATTATATGGAGCTTTACTCTGGGTGTACATGTCCTGTACGTGCTCCATGCTAACGCTGGGTGTCTGAAATGGGAAAATATTCCATATGCTGCACCAACGCCCCCTCACCGAATGAGCGACCAATTGACAGACAGGGAACTCTGTGAGAGAAGCCCAGCGTAAAGCCAGGAAAGTCGCACTGACTGACCATTCACACGCCCAGTCGCCACCTCTTTGACGTTGTTGAGTGAGTTGTGGATGATGCAGGTCACAGCTGATGGAAGGTCTCCAGTCGCCCGATAGTGGACCTTCACATCGTACAGCTGCTGCTTGCCTCTGCCCCTGGCCAATGTCGACTGAGGGAGCAGGTTCCTCCCATCGCTGTCCTTCCAGACGACGTCAGGCTCGGGGAACCAGCCCTCGGACTGGCAGGTGTACTCCAAACTGTTGGTGCTCAGCTGCCTTATCGATAAACTCGGTTTGGTCCCAACAGCTGAGAAAAGAAGAACACGGCTGACTCAGTCCAAACCTCCTCAAAATATCTCAAGGAGATAGAGCAGACCCTAGCCTCTCCATTTTATTCAGAAGCTGCGATTCGATTGGTCCATTATTAGGTTTTAAACAAAACATACTTTCTTCTTCGAATAGAGTTCAACGATAGACAAAAAAACTGACATAACTTTATGTATATTTAAATACCAGCTAACATCTTATTTAATGACACATTCTCCTATAACACGTGTTCTGTCAACGCGATTTGGCTGTAATGAGATTGGTGAATTATGGAACAATTGTTTTTTTAAACAAATCCTGTTGGTTTTTCTGCAATTCCATTCAGTCCACTGAAGGTGTTTACTTCTGTCAGCTCCTGTAGCTCTGCACACTCCCTCATTGGGAAACCATTTCCACATTCCCACAACTGCTCCTGATCAGACCACTGCGCTCTCTCTCTCTCTCTGTAACCTCCTCCCCTCCCGACTTGTTCCACCTCCTTCCCACCCCCTCTCCTCCAGCTTACCGGAACCTCTTCCTGACATTGAATGGAAGCTGAAGAATGCTACCATTTGAATCGTGGATTTTTTTTTCTCTCTGATCAGACCATGGGATTTAACAGCAACATAGTTGGCAGCTGTCAATGCACAAGGCTGTGATCCCTTTGAGCTGAGTCAGGAGATCTTGGCTAGACTGGGTGGGCACAGCTTCAGAGTCCCGGGCTGGGAGGTGGGAGTTCAGATGGTGACACGATCTGCCCATGCTGTCTGTGTGCCTGACCCTGACCTGGGTGCTGCTCTAGTAGAAAGCACTCTCTGTGCCTCGGGTGACCTCCAGATCCCCACGACTGTCCAGGGCTCACCTTCATTTGGAATATTTTTCTCATTATTTCTGCAAGGGAGTTTTGAGAGATGCCAACTGGAGAGTATGAAAGTCTTGTCATTAACCCTGAGCTGTGCAGGTGGAGTTTCATGGGTTCTCTACAGACTGTTACTCAGAGGATTGTTTAACCAAAGAAGCAGACCTACCCTGTTATTCAGCAACCCCTTAAAGTGTTACAGTTATTGTATCATTTCATTAAAATGTACGATTTTAACATTTACGTTGACTGTGAAAACATTTCTGTTAGGCTAACTACGAATTTTGGTTTGATTTTTACATGATATTTTTGGTGGTTCACCCCCTAGCCCCTGTTTTTCCCAAAGGCCCCGTTATTTCTATTGTGGGATTTCCTATAACACAATGTCGGACAAGACCGCGCTACAGAGGAACTGACTGTACTAATCCTCAACTCTTCCTGTATAGCAGCAGCTCATAAACACACCCTCGGCAAGTTCAGCCAAACAGAGCTCCCTCAGATGCTCTGTCCCTTCTGATCCAGGAGACAGGAGCAGAGCGAGAAACAATCTAGCAGCACGAGACCTTCCTGCTGCAGCTGAGAGAGAGCTGCATCCGGCAGCTTCAACCCCCCAACTTCAGCTGAGGGCAAAAACCAAATCCCTGGGGCTGTGTGAGCACCCACTCACGCTTCTTTGGTCGAACTTTTAAACAAGAAACACTCAGAGCTGGTTACTTTACCCAGCGCTTGTGAAGCAGACATTCCCGGCATTACCACGGCAACACCTCGAGAGAAACAGCACTGAACAGATCCCTCCTAAAGGCATGGTGCTGTTACAATTGTGACAGTCAAAATCAGATACCTCTGCTTGGTCCACAGGAGTGACCCCCATCTATCGCTGCTTCCTGTTTTCAGCCTCTGCCCCGTTCCTCACACTCACCTGTCTACCCTCCAGTTCCACTGACAATAAACCCGTTTCTCAACTTTATAGCCATTTTGGACCCATGCCGAGTTCCGTAACATCACGTTCGCTACCATCTCTTCCAACGGTTCCATTTTCTTCTCCTTACTCTCCCACGTGTTCACCGCTCTGCCATTCAGATCTCCTTTGGCCTTTGGCTTCCTTACTCCTCCCACTCCCTTTGTGCCTGAACCCCCTCACCAGTTCACTTTTTGTACAATCCACCACAGTCACAGACCGTCCCTCTTGCCCTTCTCCCCTTCAGCTCCTTAAAAACCTGCTCCCTTTCCAACATCTCCCAGTTCTGATGAAACATCAAAGCCCTGAAAATGTTATCTCTCTCTCTCTGTCGCTGAGTGTTTACAGCACTTCGTGACCTCCACTTCAGATTCCCGGCATCCACAGCGTATTGACTCTGCTCAAATGCTCTAGCCTGTCACAGGGTCTCTCGTCTGACGTCCCCACGGAACGTTTGGCCATTCCAGGTGATCACAAATTGCTTTCCGGTCCATGGCAACGTCAAGTGAACTCCTCAGGACAATGGGACCGCTTGCTGGTGGCAAGGCCTGCATTGGGAGGTAGGTGGCTGGTTGGGGAACTAGCACGTTGGCACACATCGATAATGGATCATCTTGTGCAATTTTGATCTCCCGATCTGGAGGAAGAGGTTCTGGAGACGCAGGAAATGCAATAAAAGCGTTCAGTCGCCTGGTTTCAGGCCAGGGAGAACTGACGTATGAAGAGAGACTAGATTGGGTTAAGACTATATTCATTTGTGTCTCGCTAAACTAAAGGAGGGATCATGGAAACCTGTAAATTTCCGACAGGACTAGACAGGGTGAACACAGGATGTTCCCGGTGGCCAGGGAGTTCAGAACAAGAGGGGGGTGTGGGGTCAGGGTCTCAGGATATACATTAGACCATTTGGGACTGAGATGAGGAGAAATGTCTTCACCCACGGAGTAATCAGTCTGTGGTCTCAGAAAGCGACTGAGGACAAAACACAATGTTTTCAAGAAGGAGTTAGCTATAGTTCTTAGGGCTGGAGGGATCAAAGAGTACGGCGGGAATAACGTACAGAGTTGGACAACCAGCCAACCTCACAGTGAATGGAGGAGCAGGCTCGAAGGGCTGAATGGCCTACTCCTGCTGCCATTTTCTATGGTGCCGCTGCAGTATAGTGCACCATTAAAGGCCAGGCAATGCTGAGGTGGCCCTCCAACCTGCAGCACATGGCCCAGAGCTAGGAACCTTAGAATGGAGGGAAGGGCATTGATGAAGCAGCTGAAGGTGGTTTTGGGATGTGACCCTGAGGGACTCCTGCAGAGATGTCCTGGAGCTGAGATGACAGACCTCCAACAACCACATCCATCTTCCCATGTGCCAGGTATGACTGGATTCCTACTGACTCCTTGAAGCCACAGTCCATCAAATACAGCCTTGATGCCCAGCACAGTCACCCTCATTCCTCCTCTTAGGTTTAGCTCATGGTCCATGTACGGACCAAGGCAATGGAGCTGAATGCGCCTCACAGAAACTGTGTAGCGGTGGTTGTTGAGTCAGCGATTTATCAGCACTGTTAACCAACATTTCCATCACTTTACTGATGACCGAAGAGTAGACTGATGGGACGGTAACTAGCCAGGTTAGATTCGCCCTGCTTTTTAATACAGGACATACCTGGGCACGTTTCCACATTGTCGGGTGGGTGCCAGTGTTGGAACTGTGTTGGAAGAGCATGACTAGGGGAGCGGCAGATTCTGGAGCACAAGCCTTCAGGACTAGTGCCGGATTGTTGTCAGGGCCCAGAGCCTTTGCAGTATTCAGTGTCTCCAACCGTTTCCTGATATCACTTAGTGTGAATCGAATCAGCTGGAGACTGGTATATATGATGCTGAAGACCACTGGGGCAGCCTAGATGGATCATCCCCTCGGTACTTCTGGCTGAAACTGCAGCCTTAGCCTTCGCACTGATGAGCTGGGCTCTTCCATCATTGAGGATGGGGATATTTGTGAGCGAGTTCTCCATCACTATTCACGACCTGATGTGGCAGGACTGCAGAGATTAGAGCTGATCCATTGGGTGTGGGATGGCTTAGCTCGAACACTTGTTGCTTATGCTGTTGGGGTGTAAGTAGCCCTGTTTGGTGGTCTCACCAGGTTGACACCTCACCTTCAGGTCTGCCTGGTGCTGCTCCTGGCATACCCTCCTGCACTCTCCACTGAACCAGGGTTGATCCCCTAGCTTGGTGGTAATGGTTGAGTGGGGGATATGCTGGGCCATGAGGTTACAGGTTGCACTGGGGTATAATTCTGCTGCTGTTGATGGCCCACAGTGCCTCATGGATGCCTAGTCTTGAGTTGCTCGATCTGTTTGAAGTCTGTCTCATTGAGCACAGTGATAGTGCCACCCAGCGATGGAAGTTATTCTCAATGTGAAGATGGGTCTTTGTCTCCACAAGGGCTGTGCATAGTCACTCATACGGACACTGTCATGGACAGATATATCTGCAGCTGACAGGTTACTAAGAATGAGGACAAGCCTGTTTTTCCCTCCTGTTGGTTCCCTCACCACCTGCCGCAGCCCCAGTCAAGCAGCTCTGTCCTTTAGGACCCGACCAGCTCGATCAGTCGTACTGCTGCTGCTGAGTCACTCTCGGTGGTGGTGGTGGTGAAATCCCCCCCACCCAGAGTACACCTTGTGCCCTTGCCACCCTCACGACTTCCTCCAAGTGTTGTTCAACATGGAGGAGTACCGATTCCTCAGCTGAGGGAGGGCGGTACGTGGTAATCAGCAGCAGGTTTCCTTACCCATGATCAAGAGTCAGGGTTGAGGAGTCCCAGAGCGACTCTCTCCCGACTGTATCCCACTGTGCTGGGTCTGTCCTGCTGATGGGACAGGACATATCCGGGGATGGTGATCTGGGACATTGGCTGCAAGGTGTGATTCCGTGAGTGTGACCAGTCTGTGAGACAGCCCTCCCAATTTTGTCGCCAGCCCCCAGTTGTTAGTGAGGAGGACGTTGCGGGGTAGATGGGGCCGTTTCTACTGTTGTCTTTTCTAGTGCCCAGGACCATACCAAGTGGTCCATCTGATTTAATTCCTCGGATTTGGAGTGGTTTTTTTTTGACGTGCTGTGAGACCTGGCAGTGCTGACTGGGTAAACATTTGCCCTTGTCCCTAACTGCCCTTGAACAGAGTGGCGCGCCGGGCCCGGTCAGAGGGCGGTTAAGGGTCAGCCCCCATTGCTGCCAGTCACGTGACCAGGTAAGGATGGCAGAGTTCCCCTTCCCTCGCAGACGTTAATGAACCCAGAGTGTTTTTTCTGCGAAACACTCGACCGTTGTCATGGCAACCATAACCGAGACAAGTGCTCATTCCCGAAGTGAATGTAAGCTCCGCCCACTGCCGTGGTGGGATCTGAACCCATGGCCGCCTGAGCGTTGGCGTGGCCTTCTGGACTACAGGTCCAATGGCATTACCACTCTGTCACCATAAGGCCCAAAGTAGCCGCAGTGAAACCGCCCCTCTTACCCACAATGCTCAGCTCCAGGCTGGTGTGGCTAGAATGGCTACTGGAAGTGACAGTGCACTGGTATTTCCCAGCGTCGGACACCTTCACCTCCTGCAGTCTGATCGACACGTTTCCAGATGCCAGCTCGCCCTCAAAGTGCTGCGCCCCGCCCCCAAAGTCTCGGCACGGCCCTTCCAGGATGTCATCACACACCAGAACCTGCGCTCCGGACTCCGGCCTGCTCCATTCAACCTGCAGCTTGGACTCCTCCCTGTGGAACACCACCGAGCAGTTCAGCACCACATCTGCCCCCAAGTGAGCTACGGTAGGGTAATCCGGACCTTTAACCGTGAACCCTCCTGGAGTGAAAAGAAAGAAAAAGGCCACGTTCACAATTAGACTGAGAATGGGCCAAAATGATGCTCTCAGGGAACTCTGGTCAGTAATTGTACCACTTTCCTTCCAACCATAACACCAATCTGTGTGTGTCTGTCTGTCGGTCTGTGTACCTGCATGCGTGTCTGTGTGTGTGTGGGTGGGTGCGCCTACGTGTGTGTGTTCCTGTGTGTGAGTATGGGTGTTTGTATGTGTCTGTCTGTGTGTGTGTGCCTGTGTGTGTGTGTGCCTGTGTGTGTTTGTGTGTCTGTCTGTGTGAGTGTGTGTGTATCTGTGTGTGTGTGTGTGTGTGTGCGCGCGCGCACATGTTGAGAGAGAGAGAATGTGTCTGTGTATGGATATGTGCGTATGTATATATTTGTATGTGTGCATGTTTGTGTCTGTCTCTGTCTGTCTGTGTTCATGTGATTCTCAATGTGTGTGTGCGTGTGCATATTTTTATGTGTACACATGGATGTGTGTATCTGTGTGATTGTACATGTGTGTTTGTATGTCTGTCTGTGTGTGTTGGGGAATGTAAGGAGGGGAATTTTATATATCGTTTAGAGTTTTAATTATCGAGGGTTATGTGTTGATAGTTCACAATAGTATTCAATAACAGAGGAATGATTTATTTGTTATTAATAGTAATTCTTGCTACAGACAAAAACCTGCATGCATTCAATCAACGTGCATCTAAAAGACAGGCCAATTGGGGAACTCTGTTTACTTTCATAGAATCTTTTACTTTGTGACAACTCTGGGAATAGTGGGGCTTGGTTCCCAGCACGTTATCCCAGCAAGGCATGGCACGAGACTAGCGGAATGCTGGAGTTACTCAGCAGGTTAGACAGAGAGCGTTGATGACCCAGAACCAGCTGACCAGAATGACAGGGAAAAGATAGAGATGTAACAAGCCATTGAAAGCGGGCTGCTGCAGGGGTATTGGTGGGTTCGTGATGGGAGACTGGGAAAATTAAACAAGAGAGGGTTTAAATGAACCAACAGTTAAGGAGAGCAGTCATGGACACAGTAAGGAAACGACAGTCGTATCCAAATGAGTCAAGAATGGTGACCGAAGCAGCCATGTGGCTCAGTGTGATCGGAGAGAGAGAAGCAAGCCAACAGCAAAAACGTGCACAGGCATGTGCAGAGAATGAGACAGAGGCACAGACAGAGGCAGAGAGTTGGGTAACCCAGTGTTCAGTCCAGAAAGTTATAGTCATGTAGAGTCATAAAGCTGTACAGCATGGAAACAGACCCTTCAGTCCAACTCGCCCACCGTCCAGGTATCCTAATCTAATCTAGGCCCACTTGTCAGCACCGGGCCCATATCCCTCCAAACCCTTCCTATTCATATACCCATCTAGATGCCTTGTAAATGTTGCTTTTTAACCAGCCTCCACCATTTCCTCTGGCAGTTCATTCCGTACACGCACCACCCTCTGCGTGAAAATGTTGCCCCTTATGTCCCTCTTAAATCTTTCCCCTCGCACCCTAAACCTATGCCCTCTAGTTCTGGACTCCCCCACCCCTATCCATGCCCCTCATGATTTTATAAACCTCGATAAGATCACCCCTCAGCCTCCGACACCCCAGGGAAAACAGCCCCAGCCTGTTCAACCTCGCCCTACACCTCAATCCCTCCGACCCTGGCAACATCCTTGCAAATCTTTTCTGAACCCTTTCAAGTTTAACATCTTTCCCAGAGGAGGGAGACCAGAACTGAATGCAGTGTTCCCAAAGTGGCGTAACTAGTGTTCTGTACCGCCACAACATGACCTCCCAATATAGAGTGCCATTTACAACTCTTCAGATACAAAACCCAGTCTGTGCCCATGTAATGGGACAACATTCAGGCTTGCGTTGGTACATGACAAGTAACATTTCCGTCAGACGGGTATCAGGTAATGACCGTCTCCAGCAAGACAGAATCTAACCACCAACCTTGACATCCAATGGTGTTACCATCACTGAATTCCCCCATTGTCAACATCCTGGGGTTACCACCAAAGACTAGACCCTCAGCTGGACTCACCACGTACAGAATGGGAATGAGGAGCAGGTGAAAGGCTGTGTGTTGGCAATTTGCAGCTCATCATCTCACCCTCCAAGGCACAAGTCAGGAGGGTGAGGGAATACTCCCCACTTGCCCTGGATGGGTACAGCCCCCAACAACACTCAAGAAGCCCGACACCATCCAGGACAAAGCAGCTCACTTGACTGGTTCCCCATCTATCTGCCCCAACATTCACTCCCCACCCCCATCACCAACATGGAATGGCAGCAGTGTGTACCATCTGCAAGATGCACTGTTGTCACTCACCAAGGCTCCTCTGCCAGCACCCTGGAGCGGCACAGTGGCTGGCACTGCAGCCTCACGGCTCCAGGGAACTGGGTTCAGTTCCAGCTTCGGGCGACTGTGTGGAGTTTGCACATTCCTCCCGTGTCTGTGTGGGCTTGCACTGGGAGCACCAGTTTCCTCCCACAGGTCAGGGTGGATTGGCTGTGGGAAATTGCTCACAGTGTTCAGGGATGTGCAGGTTAGGGTGGATTGGCTGTGGGAAATTGCTCACAGTGTTCAGGGATGTGCAGGTCAGGGTGGATTGGCTGTGGGAAATTGCCCACAGTGTTCAGGGATGTGCAGGTTAGGGTGGATTGGCTGTGGGAAATTGCTCACAGTGTTCAGGGATGTGCAGGTTAGGGTGGATTGGCTGTGGGAAATTGCTCACAGTGTTCAGGGATGTGCAGGTTAGGGTGGATTGGCTGTGGGAAATTGCCCACAGTGTTCAGGGATGTGCAGGTTAGGGTGGATTGGCTGTGGGAAATTGCTCACAGTGTTCAGGGATGTGCAGGTTAGGGTGGATTGGCTGTGGGAAATTGCCCACAGTGTTCAGGGATGTGCAGGTCAGGGTGGATTGGCTGTGGGAAATTGCCCACAGTGTTCAGGGATGTGCAGGTCAGGGTGGATTGGCTGTGGGAAATTGCCCACAGTGTTCAGGGATGTGCAGGTTAGGGTGGATTGGCTGTGGGAAATTGCCCACAGTGTTCAGGGATGTGCAGGTTAGGCTGGATTGGCTGTGGGAAATTACCCACAGTGTTCAGGGATGTGCAGGTCAGGGTGGATTGGCTGTGGGAAATTGCCCACAGTGTTCAGGGATGTGCAGGTTAGGCTGGATTGGCTGTGGGAAATTGCCCACAGTGTTCAGGGATGTGCAGGTCAGGGTGGATTGGCTGTGGGAAATTGCCCACAGTGTTCAGGGATGTGCAGGTCAGGGTGGATTGGCTGTGGGAAATTGCCCACAGTGTTCAGGGATGTGCAGGTCAGGGTGGATTGGCTGTGGGAAATTGCCCACAGTGTTCAGGGATGTGCAGGTCAGGGTGGATTGGCTGTGGGAAATTACCTACAGTGTTCAGGGATGTGCAGGTCAGGGTGGATTGGCTGTGGGAAATTGCCCACAGTGTTCAGGGATGTGCAGGTCAGGGTGGATTGGCTGTGGGAAATTGCCCACAGTGTTCAGGGATGTGGAGGTCAGGGTGGATTGGCTGTGGGAAATTGCCCACAGTGTTCAGGGATGTGCAGGTCAGGGTGGATTGGCTGTGGGAAATTGCCCACAGTGTTCAGGGATGTGCAGGTCAGGGTGGATTGGCTGTGGGAAATTGCCCACAGTGTTCAGGGATGTGCAGGTCAGGGTGGATTGGCTGTGGGAAATTGCCCACAGTGTTCAGGGATGTGCAGGTTAGGCTGGATTGGCTGTGGGAAATTACCCACAGTGTTCAGGGATGTGCAGGTCAGGGTGGATTGGCTGTGGGAAATTGCCCACAGTGTTCAGGGATGTGCAGGTCAGGGTGGATTGGCTGTGGGAAATTGCCCACAGTGTTCAGGGATGTGCAGGTCAGGGTGGATTGGCTGTGGGAAATTGCCCACAGTGTTCAGGGATGTGCAGGTCAGGGTGGATTGGCTGTGGGAAATTGCCCACAGTGTTCAGGGATGTGCAGGTCAGGGTGGATTGGCTGTGGGAAATTACCTACAGTGTTCAGGGATGTGCAGGTCAGGGTGGATTGGCTGTGGGAAATTGCCCACAGTGTTCAGGGATGTGCAGGTCAGGGTGGATTGGCTGTGGGAAATTGCCCACAGTGTTCAGGGATGTGCAGGTCAGGGTGGATTGGCTATGGAAAATTGCCCACAGTGTTCAGGGATGTGCAGGTCAGGGTGGATTGGCTGTGGGAAATTGCCCACAGTGTTCAGGGATGTGCAGGTTAGGGTGGATTGGCTGTGGGAAATTACCTAGTGTTCAGGGATGTGCAGGTTAGGTGGGTGACAGGGATTGGGGTGGGGATCTGCTCTTTGGGGGCCGGGGGTCGGTGTGAACTCAATGGGCTGAATGGCCTGCTTCCACATTGCAGGGATTCTATGATTGAAAGCTGCCCCTGGTGTGGGAAGGACAGCAGATAGTACAGAACACCAGCACCACTTGCAAGGCCTGCTCACCCGCCTAACGTGGCACTCTCACTGGGTAAAGGTCCTGGAGCTCCCTCCCTCACAGTGTGGGCCCGGGGACAGCAGCGGTTCAGGAAGGCAGCTCACCACCACCCTCTCCAGGGCAATAAACATTCCGGCCTTACCATCCTCGCCTCGGTCTTTTGAATAAATCGGAGAGAAAAATAAGGCTCAATAAAAGGGAAGAGGTGGAGAAAAGAAGAGGCTGAGCGGGAGAAAGGGCAGGGTTAGGCCGAAGCCTGGAGTTTAGGCCGAAGCCAATGATTATAGGCAGGAAGGGTGGGGGAGAAAGAATGGGGTAGTCAGGGTTGAACGAGCAGTGATGTCAGCAAGTTGGAGGGTGTCCCAGAGCCCAAAGATAGAGGTGAGGGTGTGGAGATCTTTGGAAATTTTAAATAAAAGGGGGATGAGGTCTGGAAGCAGACACTGGCTGACATCTTCACACTGTCTCTCCCTCTGTCTGAGGAAGGGAGGGATGAGGCTCTCTCTCTCTCTCTCTCTCTCTCTGGTCAGCGGCCTGTGGCTGCCTCACCTCGCTGTGAGTCACTCAGGTAGGAGACAAACACACATCCCAGGAGTAGGAGGGCCTGCAGCAACAGTTCACCCAGCAGCGTGCGCCAGTGGTCCCGTCCCAGACTGTCCCAGCGTCCTGGAAAAAAAAAGCGGGAGAAAGCAGCGTTACTCCCTCAGCGCTTCCCCAGCACGCGAGGGGGTTTCCCATTAACACCCACTGGCTCTGCAGGTCCACCTCCCCAAAGAGCCTCCTTTGCCTCATTGTACAACAGGAAAAAGTGGGCCAAACAGCCTCTTCTCCTAAACCTGCCTGGAGCAAGATTAGCCCCCACTTTGGGCCTGCTCAGATACTTCCTGTGGCATAGAATGGGGTCTTTTGCTTCAATTTGGCCTTGAGCTGAAAATGTGTTGCTGGAAAAGCGCAGCAGGTCAGGCAGCATCCAAGGAGCAGGAAATTCGACGTTTCGGGCATAATTCCTGAAGAAGGGCTCATGTCCGAAACGTCGATTCTCCTGTTCCTTGGATGCTGCCTGACCTGCTGCGCTTTTCCAGCAACACACTTTCAGCTCTGATCTCCAGCATCTGCAGACCTCACTTTCTCCTTCAATTTGGCCTTCCCCACTTCTGACCCAGTTTGACACCTGTCAGAACATATCTATTTTTTCAAGAATTTGTACCTCACAGGTGGGCACACACATACACACAGGTATACACACACACACACACACACACACAGGTATACACATATACACACAAACACGTATACACACAGACACACACACAGGTATACACAGACACACACAGGTATACACACAGACACACATAAACACACAGACACACGCAGGTATACACACAGACACACACATATACACACAGACACACACAGTTTTACACATATACACACAACGTATACATACACACACAGACACAGGTATACATATATATACACAGACACACACACGCAGGTATACACACAAGACACACACAAGTATACACATATACATACAGACACACACACAGGTATACACATATACATACAGGCAGACACACACACACACGCACACACACAGGTACACACATATGCACACAGACACACACACACAGAGACACACACACAGAGACACACACGTGTTTATTGCCTAGCCTCTTACCCAGAAACAGCTGAGGCCAAAAAAAGGGATCTCCTTGATCTTCTGCCCGTTCCTTCATGAGGGCACCTGGCGGGGAGAGAGGGGCACGTGTCGTCCACTTCCCAGGAGTAGGCCGCTCCCAGAGGATAGGAACGGGCAGAAATGAATCCATCAGCAGTCACGGAACAAGCCAATCCCGGCACTAACCCGATTCTGCGGATGCGCAGTTCAAACTTCCAGCTACAACACTGGCATCTATCTGACTAATTGCCCAGGTATGTCCATCCTGTACACAGAAGCAGGACAAATCCAACCTGGCCAATTACAGCCCATCAGTCTACTGGCGATCATCAGGAAAATGATGGAAGGGGTCACCAACAGCGCTCTCGGGCAGCACCCTGCAATAACCTGCTCAGTGATGCCCAGTTTGGGTTCTGCCAGGGCCACTCAACTCCTGACCCCATTACAGCCTTGGGTCAAACATGGACAAAAGGGCTGAATTCCAGGGGAGAGGGACAGCCCCTTGACATTAAGGCTGCATTTGACCGAGTGTGGCATCAAGGAGCCCTGGCAAAACGGGAATTGGGAGACAAACTCTCCATTGGTTTGAGTGATACCAGGCACATAAGATGATGGTTGTGGTTGTTGGAGGTCAGTAAACTCAGCAACATCATCGACACTTCAGTCAGAGGCTGAGGGGTGACCTTGTGGAGGTTTATAAAATCATGAGGGACATGGAAAGGGTAAATAGACAGGGTCTCTTCCCTGGGGTGGGGGAGTCCAGAACTAGAGGACATAGGTTTAGGGTTAGAGGGGAAAGATATAAAAGGGACCTAAGGGGCAACGTTTTCACACAGAGGGTGTTACCTGTATGGAATGAGCTGCCAGAGGAAGTGGTGGAGGCTGGGACAATTGCAACATTTAAGAGGCATTTGGATGGGTATATGAATAGGAAGGGTTTGGAGGGATATGGGCCGGGTGCTGGCAGGCAGGACTAGATTGGGTTGGGATATCTGGTCAGTATGGATGGGTTGGACCAAAGGGTCTGTTTCCGTGCTGTACATCTGACTGTATGACCTGCAAGATCCCATCCACATCATCCTGACAGGCATCTGATCTTCCGTGGCTGGGTCAAGATCCCCGGACTGCCTCTGAAGCAGCTCTGCAAGGGATCCTCACCCCTCCCTCCATCGTGGGGACTGCCGCGGCACAGGACGGGCAGCACATTCTGACCCGAAACCTTGGACTGCTCTAGCCAGTGGTGCCCAGTGTCAAGAAGGTGTGAGCAGGTCGAGACGGGAGGGAGGCCGTTCGGCCCCTCTTGTGCTGATTAACTGCATCACATCTGAACTCCAATCTTCCGTGAGTTTTATCCAGCCCGGGACTGAAACTTCCAATAAATCCTGCCATCATTCCTGGTTGTTCTCAGTTTACACACACACAAAATAAACGTGTTCTCCAATTTCACTCTTCTTCTCATTTTAAGACTGACCCGGGGTCACAGGTTGACCCCGTCTACTTTAATATTCGGAGTGCTTCAATCAGATTCCACCCTCCCCCACCCCAGCTTTGAGCTTCGAAACGTCCAGGGAACGTTAGCCATGCTGCAGATGTAACATAGACAGAGTGGATGCTGGGAAGATGTCTCCCCTGGTAGGTGAGACGAGGGCACAGCCTTAGAGTAAAGGGAAGATCATTTAGAACGGGCACTTCAGCCACAGGGTGGTGAATCTATGGAATTCATTGCCACAGAAGGGTGCGGGGGCCAGGTCATTGAGTATATTTACAACCCAGATAGATTGGTCCTTGGTTGGCAACTGGATCAAGGGTTACGGGGATAACCCAGGGGAATGGGGATTGAGAGACATTTCAGCCATGACTGAATGGTGGAGCAGGCTCAATGGGCCGAATGGCCTAATTTCTGC
Source organism: Hemiscyllium ocellatum (assembly GCF_020745735.1). Lineage (NCBI taxonomy): Eukaryota > Metazoa > Chordata > Chondrichthyes > Orectolobiformes > Hemiscylliidae > Hemiscyllium > Hemiscyllium ocellatum. The sequence goes on along the minus strand of NC_083435.1, from coordinate 30,646,156 downwards.
TCCTATGTCCTATGGCGTTATAACCCCCAGATTCCATGTGGAGGTCTCGCAAGACCAGGAGATACAGGGGTAGAATTAGGCCATTCGGCCCATTGAGTCTGCTTCGCCATTCGATCATGGTCGATAGGTTTCTCAGCCTCATTCCCCTGCCTTCTCCCCGTAACCCTTGATCGTGTTGCTGACCAAGGACCTACCTACCTGGGCCTTGGCCTCCACAGCCCTCTGCCACAATGAGCTCTGCAGATACACGACGCATCCTCGAGCCTAATGTCGGGTTTGACCATCTCAGGACACAATCTCTGCCTCCCCCCGGCACCCCTCCCCTCCCCCAACCACAACACCACCCTCCCGCTGCCCTCGCCATCTTGTTTCCTTTCGCTTGGGAGATTGCTGAGGTCACTCTCATGTCTCTCCAACTTGCCCAAGACAACTACCTCACCAGGAAGGGCTCTCCTTCTCAACTCCTCCCTCGCCTAAAGCACA
>NC_083435.1:30638173-30640673 GCF_020745735.1 Hemiscyllium ocellatum | reverse complement strand
TGTTTGTTTGCACAGGCGTGTTGAGCTGGCAAGTCAGGCTGGCACACCGGTTGGAGATAGCTACATCTCAACAAGAGTCTGATGTGGTGTAATGTCTCAGCCTGGCGCTGTGTTAAGAGGTTATAAAGAAGCACCTTTTGTACAGCTCAGTGGTTAGCACTGCTGCCTCACAGCGCCTGAGACCCGGGTTCAATTCCCGACTCAGGTGACTGTCTGTGTGGAGTTTGCACGTTCTCCCCGTGTCTGCGTGGGTTTCCTCCCACAGTCCAAAGATGTGCGGGTCAGGTGAATTGGCTATGCTAAATTGCCCGTAGTGTTAAGAAAGGGATAAATGTAGGGGCATGGGTGGGTTGCGCTTCGGCGGGTCGGTGTGGACTTGTTGGGCCGAAGGGCCTGTTTCCACACTGTAAGTAATCTAATCTAATCTAATCATTCACTGTATTAATTACTGACTAAGTACTATTTGGTTGATGTTGCTTTAATATGTATTTTACAGTAGAAATTCTAAAATTTGTCATGCAATTCCTTCCAATTGAAAATTCATATCTTTACTTAAAACTGACTGGTCTTCCTGAGGCCCACAGGAATGAGATTGCCCACTTTGGGGAATCCCAAGCTGGGGCAGGAATGTTACTGAGCTATGAAGGAATCAATGCCATGGACGCTGGGTTGAACAGACATGCAAGTGGAATTAATGCGTGATCTTGTGGAATGATGGACCAAGCCTGTCGGGCTGAATGGCCTACTCCTGCTCTTTTCACTTCATTCATTCGTGGAATGTGAGCGTTGCTAGCTCAGGCCAAGGTTTATTGTCCAGAGAGCAGGCAAGAGACAACTGGTTACACATGGCTGTGGGGCTGGAGTCTCAAGGAGGCCAGGCCAGGTAAGGATGCTTAAAGGGCAGGGGGGATCCAGGTGGAGGTTTCTGACAATTGGCAACTGTTTCACAGCCATCATTAGATTCTTCATCCCAGGGTTTGACTGAATTCAGATTCAAAGGATCATAGAGATGTACAACACGGGAACAGGCTCAACTGAAGAGCCTGCTGACCAGTTATCCCAACCCAATCTAGTCCCACCTGCCAGCACCCAGCCCATATCCCTCCAACCCCTTCCTGCTCATATACCCATCCAGATGCCTTTTAAATGTTGCAATTGTACCAGCCTCCACCACTTCCTCTGGCAGCTCATTCCATACACGTACCACCCTCTGCATGAAAAAGTTGCCCCTTAGGTCTCTTTTATACCCTTCCCCTCTCATCTTAAACCTGTGCCCTCTAGTTTTGGACTCCCCGATCCCAGGGAAAAGACCTTGTCTGTTTATCCTATCCATGCCCCTCATGATTTTATAAACCTCTATAAGGTCACCCCTCAGCCTCTGACGCTCCAGGGAAAACAGCCCCAGCCTGTTCAGCCTCTCCCTGCAGCTCAGATCCTCCAACCCTGGCAACATCCTTGTAAACCTCGTCTAATCCTTTCAGGTTTCACAACATCCTTCCTATAGTAGGGAGGCCAGAATTGCACACAATATTCCAACAGTGGCCTAACCAATGTCCTGTACAGCCGCAACATGACCTCCCAACTCCTGTACTCAATACTCTGACCAATAAAGGCCAACATACCTCCCACCCAGTCACTTCACAAATGTAGCTTCTAAGGAGTCAGAGCTCTTCATAAATGAAAATGATAACTGCATCTGAAAGTGATTGTTTTTTTTTTAAAAAATCTTAAGAGAAGGGAAGTCCTTTATCAAAGTCAAAGCCATCAAGGAGCATTCCAAAAGCAGTATCCCTGGGTATACCGTGCTATTTATACTTGCCCTTTGGTTGTACCTTGGGTCATTGCAGGGTGAGACAGTGCTCCAGCTCACCCAGACCATACCATACCGTGCAGAACTGGGCCGGTCCCCTCCCAGCCAGGGCTGCCCCCACCGCTCTGTGTGTGTGTGTGTGTGTGTGTGTGTGTCTGTGTCCCTCACTCACTCACCGCTCTGTGTGAGTGTGTGTGTGTGTCTGTGTCCCTCACTCACTCACCGCTCTGTGTGTGTGTGTGTGTGTGTGTGTGTGTCTGTGTCCCTCACTCACTCACCGCTCTGTGTGTGTGTGTGTGTGTCCCTCACTCACCGCTCTGTGTGTGTCCCTCACTCACTCACTCACCGCTCTGTGTGTGTGTGTCTGTGTCCCTCACTCACTCACCGCTGTGTGTGTGTGTGTGTGTGTGTCCCTCACTCACTCACCGCTCTGTGTGTGTGTGTGTGTGTCCCTCACTCACTCACCGCTCTGTGTGTGTGTGTGTGTGTGTGTGTCCCCCTCACTCACTCACCGCTGTGTGTGTGTGTCCCCCTCACTCACTCACCGCTCTGTGTGTGTGTGTGTCCCTCACTCACTCACCGCTGTGTGTGTGTGTGTGTGTCCCTCACTCACTCACTCACCGCTCTGTGTGTGTGTGTGTGTCCCTCACTCACTCACTCACCGCTCTGTGTGTGTGTGTGTGTCCCTCA